>NT_176739.1:1440751-1479363 GCF_000188095.3 Bombus impatiens | reverse complement strand
GGGCTGACTTTGCCGCAGACCAAGAAGAGGCCGAAGAAGAAGACGCCGATGATGCTGATGAAGCAGCAGCAGACCAGTAGACATGCGTGCAAAGACACGGAGAGGCTGCTGCGCGTACTCAGCGTGAACAATGTGGACCAAGATACTAGGTACAATGTCACACGGTGTTCTGTCATGTAGAGACACGCGTTAAGGGATTATTGGAATGAAGTTGAAGAGATTGGTGCTTGTTGGAGGAGGTTTCTAGAAGATGGAGCCCCACAGTTATGAGAAGAAAAGGTCCTGCAACACGATCTGGACCGTTCCTTTTTTCTTTTTTTGTTTTCTTTTTCTTATATAGGAAGGCTCCGCTAGGTAGGACAAAATTAATTGGTAATTTTAAAACATTCGGGGCGTATAGTTGGTTTTCGATGAATAAACAATCGTCGTATAATGAATAAACAATTGAAATTTATTTGAAAAAGGTAGGCTCTCCTCCCGAGCACGGGTTTAATATCGAAGCTCGATTCGATTTCCAAGATGATGGCCACGCAGATACGTGACCAGTCACGTGATATGTATTTCGCTAATAATAAGAAAGTTCTTCGTTCAGTGTGACTCGTGTCTTAGTACTATTAATCGCTTGTTGAGTTTGATAAAATCACCGAAAATCGGGGAGATCGGTATTTATATCGTTTTTAATGTAGACAGTTCGCATAAGCATAACGAAAAAAGAAAAAAAAAAAAGATATTCGAGAACTATGATCGGTCTTCTCCCTACGAAGATGATTGTAATCATTTATTTATGCATTTATATCACGTGTCGTTTTCATTCATTATCGTTGTTATTGTTTTGTTCTTTTTTTTTTTACTAATTTTTCACTAACGTGTTTAAATTGTTCGTTGTCTTTTTTGTCTTGGTGAGATTTCTGTTCGGTTAAATATTTCTAACGTGATGGATATTTTTAGAAAGCTTTGCATATCGTGCAATAGTTATGATAATCGAGAAATATATTTAAGTAAGAAATTAGCTGGTGAAGAAATATATTGTTGATAAGTGGAATCGTAACAGAAACGCTTGATTAATTAATATTTGAAAAAATTCAAGAAAAATCGAATATCATTGGAAATCAAGTAACTCAAGCAGAGTGTGAAACTAATAGAACCAATAGGGATCCTTTTTCAATAGCTGGTCGCAGAAATTCCCAAATTTCATCTTCTGCATCATAATAAAAATTCTTTGTCAAATTCTTTATCATGGTCATTAACAGAATACGTGAGAAGAAAATACTTTTTTTATCAAATCTATAAGCAAAGAAAATTTTCTTTGCTTAATGTAAATTGTTTATGCCATTTAAAAAGAATCCAGTTTAGACAAATATTTTATAGATGAATGAATTTTTGTTAATTTTTATATTTTATGATTTATGGAACAATCTCACTACACCATTGAGCCGAATTAAAAATCGCAATCGAAAATTCTAACATCTACACGCTTGTACTTTACGACTAATTCCGTCCCCAAGAAACATTCAAACTGATAAAAATTCTGGATTTTATTTATTCTATACTTGCGTGAAATTCTAAAAAATAATTCACACCTCTTCCCCCCCCCCTTTTCTTTCTATAGCAACGATATCAATCGACAAAAATCGTTGATAATTATTTTGTTGAAATTGTAAAAACAGTAGAATACTAACTGATTAAATTTATGGAACGTTTGAGAGAGATTATTATGCAGGGAAATGTTATCGACATTCGTCACTGTATTTAATAATGCGATATTTTATCCAAAGAGTTGACCAATTGCGTGATCTGCATTTAATGGATATGCATTTATTATTACAGGTTGTTTCAGAAGATACGTAACGCGCCATTTAAATGTGAATAAATAATAAAAGCAGAATTTGAACAGAATTTAAATTGAAAAATTTAATTTTACCTGACATTAAACAAAATTTAAGTAAAGTGATACAGATGATAGTTAAAGGTTTCAAAGTAGAATGCTGAACAAATTTGGAAATTTTCAAGAGACAACATGGCGCCATTTCGTTGACTAATAATGTATCTTCAGAGACAATATCGTTATCTGTAGAACAATATCGTTGAGTCTAAGAAATATATGAACGTTAAAGATTTTCATTCCACTGTTCATAAATGGAACATTGAAAAGGTTATTTAACAAATAAATGAAAAGTAATTTCTGGTAAAAAGAAGAAAAAATTTGTGAGGTTATCGTCGATCAGTTGAAAAAAGAAATCAACAGATACATCATCCCCGGTATAATAAAACGTAAGGAATAGAATGTGACGAGTCTCCTTGTTGCTGCTTCTTAGTTTCTTAATGACACAAACACAAAAGTTGCATTTGCAAGAAATAATTTTTTCAAAGAATATCGAAGCACCAAAGAGCATTTTGGATAACAAACGTTTCACACAGTATTCACGCATAGAAGAAAGTTATGTCAGAGAGTTCCGCGTACTTATTTTTTCACTGTCCGACCTCATGGTGAGCTGAATCTAGTCACAGATATGCTTTCAGCAACGTAATCTCGTCGAGTGTGCCCTGTTCCTGCTTAGAGAATCCTTCTCGACTGTCCTCGATCACGTCGAGCTCGTTGAGAAGACAACGAAAATCACTTTAAAGTGAATTATTGATAGCTACAAATTTTATTTGATCTGAAAAATTCATGAGTTCCAGAAATTTTCAGTTTTTTCTATCTTTTTCCCAGATATATCTTAGATTTTCATGAAGTTAGGAATTTTCTATTTTTTTTCATTTCATTTCAAATGACAATTTTCCTCCCCGAAATTTTCAGATGATCGAAATCCAGGGAAAATCTGCGAGATACTGAATCTAGAAATTTCTAGGATTCGATCTGAGAGCTCAAGGGATTGTAGCCTAATACACTACCCATTGCACTACCCAGATCTTTACGTACTAACTTCGTTCTTGTCCATTTTACCTATATCAATTATGTTGTTTTCGTATTAATTTAGTTCCATATTGATTTCAAATTCCAATTTTGAAAAAGGATTTTCTAATCTTACGTACGGGCTCGAATTAACACTTCACGAGGACCGAAGTCAGAGTAGATTAGGATTAAGTATCAGGGATAACCGTTGTGTTATTGTACGTTGTAACGCTACGTATATTATATTTCATTATATTATATGCCATAATGTAACGAGTGCCCTAACCCTGTTAAACTGTATATCGAATTATTAACTGTACCATAGAGTGTAAGCTATTCCAACTACCACGCCCAGTATTTTCTAAGTATTACGATTATGCTGCAGGATGTGTTCGTGTTGTTGCAACAACTGCTTCTGATTTGTCGTTCCTTTAAAGCGATTTTCCATAACCCCAAAAAGAAAGATATGATTTCACAAAAATGATAATTACACATTTTATATTAACAAAAATATATATTTTACCTTGTGTGTTGTTAAAGAAATCACAAAAATTATTATGAAGTAAATTGTTCCCTCTCAACCTTGGTATTAATGAAATTATCTCGATTTAGCGGAACGACAAACTGGATCGCAGGAACCAAATGGAACAAAGATGTCTACGACACCGCGTTCGCTGTACCAACCGTTTCTGCACGAATGTTTTTGGTGAAGCGCTGTGGGTTCGAACGAAGCACGAATATAATTTCTGTTCGACAATAACGTCGAGCTAATATGGAGGATGCAAAACTACGAATGTACAAGAGATTTCAGGAACGTTTCGTTTCTACGTATGAGAGTGGCTACGAATTAGCTGTGTCTCGTGTGCCATAACTCCTAACATTTGATATATTTATCGAGTCTAGTCCATTTACAATGAAACCTTTCGTACACACCCGAGCAAATGTGTTTATCCGAATTCATAGACTGCACGAAATATATATATATATATATTATATCTATATATACATGCACGTTTCATAAATCTCTACCTTGTCGACCGATCAAGATGTTGTGTTGGTTTCTAGCACTATGGTAATTAGTAACTATGGCTAGAATGGCGCCATGTGAATGTTAATATAAATCAGTCCTCCTACAGATTTATGGAAATTCCTTGCAACCTACTGTGTGAAGCTAAGAAGTTTGAAGTTACTGAACTTTTCTATAAATATAAACTATATTTGGTTCATTTCTAGCGAAAGTAGCTGATCACTAATAAAGATTAGCTTGAAATTAGTCAATAGTCATAGTGTTAATGTGACAACTAAGAATTTGACGAAAGGAAGAACTAATCGCCGAACTATTTCATCTTTATTCTCGATACAACACTTCTGATACAGCACTTTTTTCAAATACTTAACATATCACGAAAAACTAGAGCTACGCGAAGAATATAAAAAACACGAAGCAAATGCGTGAAAATCATTGGTCATTTAGAATCGAAATTTCAAAAAGATTGAGAAATACATTTTTTAGGCACGGCCTTAATCAAAAAACAGATCTAACACAACTTATACTTCAGCTGTGCCAAAATTGGCCACCTTCGACTCTTTCAATGTCCATCGAATAGTCTTTAATAACTTCTTACAGCTTGTATTTGGCGCCTCTGACGATAGGGTACTTGTCTCCGGTGCAGACACCACGGAAGTCGTCCAAGGACAAATCGTAGATAAGAACACCACCCAAACCTTTCGCCTTGGCGTAGGCAGCCTTATTGCCAGCTGTGTCAGGATCCTCATAACCGACCCAGATTCCGTCATTTCCAGTGTTCTCATTGTAAGATTGGAAGGCATAGCCGCCATATTTCTTGGATGGATCACCAACACGTCTCAAACGACCCACAGCGGATTCTGTCAGCCTGGAGCACACCTCAGCGTACGAGAGAAGTCCTGGCGTGTTTGTGTGTGGTCCTTCGGCTCCCGGACCCTCGGCGACTATGGGTGGTACCCCTGATATTTGACTGTCAGACGTGAGCTTCCATGTCCTGGCGTATGTTGGGATTCCCACGACTATTTTCGAGCCTGGAGTACCGTTTTCGAGCCAGTACCTTGAAACAGAATCAATACTTTACGGATATTTTAAAATTGTGCTACGTAAATGGAGATTCTGGAGCATTTTGGGGATTGGAACGCTTGAAAACCAGGGAGTCCCCTTGAATTGAAGGGAAATTGATTTTTGATTAAATTAATGGCACAATAAATTTCTGACGATTTGGGATTTTTAATAGTTGACGGCAGAGGATAAGCATAGCTTACAGAAGTTCCTCACCTGGTTGTGGCATCAACGTTGTCTTGGGGGACACGTCCATAACTCTCGTAAATGGGTGCTGGATAATCCCCTTCTTGTGGATTACGTTCTGGCGTTTTTTGGTCGAAAGTGAACAGGTGCACGGCATCGATGTTGGGTGCCAGCAATCTCGCGTCATAATAAACTGCAAGATATTAAATATAATAAGATAGAATCCACAAGAACTTTGAAGAAAAATCACAAAAGTATTACAGAACTAAAAAATATTTCTTTATTTTGAGATATCCAAATTTAGTGCTCATTTTTGCGTGGAAATTTATACACAAAAGTTCAAAATATTAAAACTTCGAACTTATTCAAACACGTGTTTGATAACTGCAGCAATTTGATTCTCTACATAAGAATTAAAATCAGTTGAAATTTTCTGATAAATGTAACGAGTAGGTGTCTAATAATTATGGCCTACAGTGTATGTTATTTGCAATCAATTTTACCAACACAGAGGCGTATGGAAACACGTTACAGATCCCACAAGTTACCAGATTCCCTAGGTTCAATATTTAGAGAACGTGACGCTGGCCAGTTACACGCACAGCCACAGATAAGGCAAGATTGGTCGCGGCAGCACGTTCTTAATTTCGAAGCAAACAGACTACGTGATTTCTATTAATTTTTCGTCCCTATTTCCTCGTCACATCTGGATACTAATATCATATCCAATATACCTACCATCCAAATCTTTAATCTCACCTGATTGCAAACTCGCTATATCGCCACCTTTGATTAAGAAAATTCGTTCATAACAATCCATTCATAACATGTTATGAGAGATTTTAAGAAGTCAAAGAAGTAACAGAGTAAAGAAGTGAAAATGGAGTCTGAACTTACTACTACTGTTAACATGAGGAATTACAGCAATAGTTAGGGCCTTCATTCTTGGTCTGAGTTGAGCTTTCAGGTCACGGACCAAGATGGTAAAGCCATCACGATGCTCCTGCTCCTTGTCATCTTTGAATTTACCATAACCAAAGGTCTTCTTCAAGCCATGCCAGATTGATCCAAATGTACCACGTTCTTTCTTGACTTTCACAGGTGGGAATTGCCAAGCCAGGTCAATTCCATCAAAGTCATAATCATTGAGAAGACGGTTGATTGAGTTAATGAACTTGGACCTTGATTCTGCCGTCTCAGTCTATAGCAATTGAGGATGTTAAGTTGTGTTTTTAACTTAGATTCAGTTTGAATTGTAATGAAAGTCAAATCTGGAGTATTTAGAACTTTGTAGCATCTCATAGCAGAAAAGAAAAATATGTAATGTTTAATAATAATTTCAATATTATTTAATTTTCAATTTCCAAATGAAATTGTATTTAATACTATAAAGAAACTTACATTGTTTGTCAACATAGTCTAGATCTAAGGTATTTATAGGAAAAAATTACAATAAAGGATGGTACAGCTCCTTGAAGTGAATCAATCAAAATAATAAGAAAAAAATAATAACAAAATAAAAACAAAAACAAAATAATACTTACAACAACAAGATACTTGTGAGTGTCATCCTCAGGATCAGCATTACCACCAATGCTAAGGTAGACCTTCAGATCTGGGAAGCCTTTCTTCAATTGTGTGGCGAGTTTGTAGTAAGAATATCCAACTCCAGTGTCCAAAGTTGGATTCAAAGGAACAACTTCTAATGTCTCTGCATTAATTCCTGCAAACCCATAGATCAAATGTGTGCACAGGGATAGAGCTGATCGAACATCATCCAACTGGAACTTTCCTGGCCCTGAAATATATCACAATAAATTACAATAAGTATCAAAAACACAACTATTGATGCTATGTAAGAGTAGGATTATTTTTAATTAATTGACAATGATCAAAATAATTAATATAATATATAAATCGTTATTCATTTAATAAGCATTAGGTGAATGAATAATAATTGATAATCTTTCTATTATATTATCTAATCTGATAATGATTAATAGTCATTAATTTCTAATCTATAATTACTAATTGATTGATTACTAAAATCAATAAACGATTAACAGTTATGATATTAATCATCATTAAAAATATATCAGTTATATTAAATAAAACAATGATGATTGCTCTAGCATCATAGAACGTTTAATTGGACTATAGTAATTGTTGATATTTTTAGTTTGAAATATTCAACATGAAAACTACTAATAAATTTCAACATCTTAATAGGCAAACTTCGTATTTCTCAGATTATAATTTCAAATTTTAATTAATCGAGCAAATTGATAGGTTGTTTGATAGAATAACGAAAGAAATTTTACCCTGTCGGTCGAAAGCCGTGCTGTTCCAATAGCACACAACTTTGTTGTGCTCATGTGTGTCAACACTGAGCGCCGGTTGAGCGCAGAATACCGCAATAGCGGCGAAAATTAGCACTTTCATTTTCACAGACTGGTTCTACGGAAATTAACATACAGTAAAATTAGCATGTAGAAAATAAGATCTGCTCCCAAGAAATATTGCATTATATTTCTATATTTATAGTTTAATATTATATTTCTATATTTATATATCTAATAAGTATCCCACAACAGTTTAATATAAATGAATGATAACATTATGTTTGCAATAAAGAAGATAAAAAGTTGAAGAAGAAATTATTAAAAAATATTGAATTACAGCTCTCCGTGAAAACTGAAAAACAAAACAGCAACTACGCATATCAAACATTTATACAAATTTAAAGGAAAAATCTACTTAAGCAAAGCAGTAAAATTACGAAAAGAAAAATGTCTATTATAATTTCTGTTAATAGATTCTTCTTTTCTTAGCCATTGACAGTTCCTATATGCCATACTACGCGTCGGCAACCATAAATTCAAATACGCCTATTATCCTTCCAAAAAGATGATTGAAAACTATCTGACAGTAGTTTAAAACTTTAGGTTACAAATATAAAGAAAATGGCACTAAATATTACCAAAATATTAAGAAAAAAATTCAGACATATTGCACATTGGCAATCGATATATTCTCAAGTAATACCGAAAATATACAAATAGAAGTCACATAATTTTCAATCGCACAATCTAAAGTTTCACTTTTAAGGACGAAACCTGAAGAAATCGCCACCGTATAAAATTAAAGGTGGCCCCAATAAAAACTCCAAGGTCGGACGTACTTTTCTCCAACGAAGAGATAAAACAAAAACTGTCTATAGAAACTTAAAAGGCTGAACGAAAAACGTCTTACCTTTTCGAAAGGAAGAAACGGACTGTCGTGGCGATTTCTTCGTCAGGGACTTTGATACCTTGCACAGTTCTATTGACTGATGTGGTGGGGATATTGGATCTCTTACGTCAGCGAAACGATCTTTCAGAAATCGTTTCTTCATGAGTGTTGACATATTCGTTCAGTCGAGAAATCAAGGCCATGGAGGGGACCAAAATGTTTCTCGGAACTTTGGTAGTGAATGCGCACCAGATAATTGGATCGATTCGAGGATTCGAGGAATTGGTGGCATGATCTCGCGGGTTTGTTGTTAGATCAGAGGCGATTTTTTCCATTATTTTAATTTTGAGGAATTAGGGAACTTTTATGGGGTGTTTTTGATCACTCAGTATATAGATTGTTATTCGGTAGCTTTGTTTCTTAATCGTTGGCAATAAGAAAATTCTTTTTTATTTTTACTTCTACAATAGTGAGACAGAAATGAAAAACGTGATTAAAGAGGAGAAGATTTTCATTCGGTAATTTGATGTATTTGGAGGTTAATAGATTGGGAATTGGTAGAGTAGGACATTAATAGATAAAAGAAATTTTAATTTAAATTGGTTTTTGAATTTCTTATATATTTCTCGATATCAAATATTTTCTTTGCTATATTTCTGTAAGACAGAGGATTTTTATTATGAAAATATTTTACACATATTATTTGCTGTGAATTGATGGTCTAGATATAAGTGAACAAATTTTGTCTTGATTTTGATTGACTTAGAGAGGGAGTTGGAATTTTGGAGATTTTTGGATGCCAAATTTACTTCCTTTAAGTGTTCATCTTTAATTTTCTTTAAGTTTGTTTGTGAGTTTTGAGTTGCTTTTATTCACTAGTCTCGTTTAAAAAGAAAGAGGAAGAGAGAAGCGATAAAAGAGGGAAGTGATGTTACATAAATTGACAGTTTACATGATTAATAATATTTTGTTGCAACATTGACTAATTCAGGAAGAATGTTGATATTAAAAATATTTTGATAACAAATCTTGTTTTTAGCGTTATTTTATGGATTATGTGTAGAAATTTAGGATGTATAGAAATTCGTTTAGCGAAAAGGGGAAGAAAAAAAGGAAAGAGGGATATAAACTGAAGAAATCTTCACACATTAAATTTGACATGTTGAGAGAAAAGGAACGTTTAATGTTTCTTCTATACTAAATAGAACTAAAGCTAATTTCAAAAATAAAATTAAAAGAAGCAATGTTGCTAACTTCTTATTTTTCATTTATTTCCGATTATAACTGGTTGCCACCTAACAAATAAAAATATAATAGTTAAAAACGAGGAGCAAAATGAAAACAAATTGGAACAATTTATACGATGGAAAATCACGATGAGATATTTTTAATGGGACATGGATATTCTCAAATAAGTAAACAGATTATAAGAAGTGAGTTATAATTTCCCTTCTTCGTTGTTTATCTAATGTGTTATTTTACCAAGCACGAACTATCTGCTGAAATGAGTAACAGCCAGTTAATTTACTGAATCTCAGATGTAGCGGTGTCGCAACCTTTCACTCGGGTTATCGTGTTAACGTAGATCTCGTTTACTCCCAATACTTGCGTTTCTATCTTCTAGTAAACAACTCGTGTGTGCTAGTCGTCTACTAGTTAGTTAAAAACTATTATTTTGAAAATAATTCTTTCCTGGTAACACAGGATATTACAAATAATAGGAAACATAACTCAAAAGGAAGACAAGAGAAAAAACAAAAAGAAGTAATTTAGGAAATAACGATGATCATTCATAGCGAAGATGAAGTGTCGTTATTTATTATTTAATTAAATATTTTCAATGATCGTTCTCATCTTGATCTGGTCTCTTATGGGATGTTATAACAATCCGTATTTCCCTTTTCACAAAAAGAAGAAAGACTATCCTCTTCCAAGGAATGTCTAACCTCCATAAATTGACGAAGTATCCTTGCAAAGATTCGTGAAGGATAATTCAGACGTGAAAAATTCAGAAGGCGAAAAGAAGAAACAAGGAAAACAACTTCTGTCGTGTCACTCGCTGGTTCTCGAAGGTTATTCGCACGTGAATTGTCGAATACGCGAGTCGACTCCTGACGAAGTAATTGAAGATGATTGTGCGATACGTTTTCGAGATGAGATCATGCATCATGACGCTTCTCATGTAGGTCGTATTCGATTAATGCGAAGGAAGTCGAATTACGGGCGTTTGACGGCTTCGAAACAAACCTTGAGACGTTTGATAATTACGAATCGATTCGTTTTATGATAGTTTTATGACATTTGCGTTATCGTGCGAACGAGAGCAAATGATTTAAGGGAATTTGAGAAGAAGAAACATTTTTTTTAACAAAACGATTTCTCTATATTATTAATTCGGGGTTAAAACACACGTAATATAGATACACATGTAATTATAAAATACAAATAGAGTATAACATAATAGAACTATATAAATGTATTCTTCGATAATTTGAAGCAATAATTTTTTGATTATCAGAGCTATGTATGTACAGAAAATTTAAATTTCATTAGTGTCTCATAATTTAGATGAGTTCAGCGGAACAACTGGCATTACGTATAGTCTTCACTACTAACAATAGATCATCTATATATCCTTCTTTCTTGACACAGTTGTGTATTGTATAGACAGATTATATAAACTCTTATTTAATAATGTTTGTAGTTTAATAGATCTTCATCCATTTATAATTCTTTAAAAATTTCTGTAGCTATGATTCTTACATGTAAAAGTAATAATTGCAGCAACTCTTCCATAAAAGAAAAAAGAATACAAAAATACTTAACTGTTTTTCTGTAAGATACTAAAAAAAAATTAATCTACATATTGCAGGAAACAGTGACAAGAAACTCGAACGCAGTCATAGATTCATGACTGGATGTTTAAAGGCGATTAGACGCAATGCAAATCGGTTCTGGGAACCGCGATCGTTCTGTATATCGTATTCCAGGCTTGCGTAAGACGAATATAGTGTATACATGTGCATCTGACTCATTGGCAAATAAAATCACGAGCATGTTCCACACGGTTTATTAAAATCGACTGTTCTGCATAATATCTGATGCTCGATATACA
This sequence comes from Bombus impatiens, assembly GCF_000188095.3. Classification (NCBI taxonomy): domain Eukaryota; kingdom Metazoa; phylum Arthropoda; class Insecta; order Hymenoptera; family Apidae; genus Bombus; species Bombus impatiens. The sequence continues at coordinate 1,467,849 of NT_176739.1, read as the reverse complement.
AAATACGACTGATAACATAAATTTGCATTAATTGAAAATACAATTGAAATTTAGAACGAAGCTACAAATTGAAAATGAATGATAAGAACAGTTAATCTATGTTATTTGGACACCTAAGAAAAGAAGATATGATAAAATGGTAACCTGAAACATCTGGAATGGTTTTGGCCATTTGTTGTGAAAACATGGATAACGCTTGTATAAGGAACTTGTTAACTGATCGACCAATATGTTTAATTAAGTAGCATTTAGTCAAAGTCTGATTCATCATGGAACTTTCACAGTGAGTTCATGGAAACATTGAAACAAACAAATAATATTATCATCTTAGAAACTCTACTTGCATAGAACATAGAAACTGTAGTTTTTCTAGAACTGCAAGTGTTATGTTAACCTTGGTATTTGATTTATAATCTACATATCCAGGAAGAAAAAAGAAGCTATTCTGTTTAAAATCAAAGATATAAGAATAGTAAGTTATGAGATTTAAAAGGAATACTGATTGAATATTCTTGTAGATGATAGTTAATTTATTTTCCATATATTTGATATAGCATATGAACAAAGAGTAAATTAATAATGATCTATAAATCATTGATAAATAGAGACTGTTAAAAAAGAAGATTTTTCTTCTTTGTCTTGCAGATGCAAGTATCAGTTAAAGGTCATTGGGACAGTACAGATTATTCTGCAATATTTTATTTTCTACAGACACTTCTGTATTATCATAAATACCATACATTCTAAATGTAAATTTATTTTTATGTAACCCAAAGAGCTCAACACAATAATATGTATTATCTTTTAAAGAAAAAACTTTATATGTTTTAAAGACATTGAAAATGTAAAAGAATTGCTTTCACATTATTCAAATATTAGGTCATGAAGCATCAAGTATTAAAAGGAAAATACAAAAATTGTTTCAATCTTTTATTATGAAAAAACTCTTATGTACATATGGATCACTTTTCTCTGTGTCAGTGTATAAGTAGATATCTACGGTCATAACAAATATTAATCTATATCTTTAATAAATTCCTTAAAGTAGTTCCTTTCACTCTGTTAAGTCTTGATTGTTAGCGCCAGAACGACGACTGATAGGCAATAAATAAATCACGTGTACCCTTGTACCGATCGTATTGCACGGTTTCAATAAGAACAGTCGGCTGATTGAATTGCTGAATTCTATTTAAAAAATGTCCAACGAGACGGCTTAAGTAATAAGTGCATTTAAGTCACAACTCCACCTTGGCGGATTGTTGAAAGAAATCATGAACTCTTTCACTGGCAGAATATTTCATCTTTTAAGCTTCTTACCAATTGCTCATGTTCCACGAAAATCTGATAATCGAGTGATTGATATACTACTTTAGAAAGGATCAAGTAGGAAGTATTCTCTTAGAATCCCATAAGTATGTAAAAACATTTAACACTCTAAGTTGTTAATTAGTTACCTACATCCTACATACTTAAACACATGATACAGGACAGAACATTTTGTTCTGAATTAAGTTTTTGTTAACACAGATTAATTGCAAAATAAATGAATTCACTATATTAGAAGACTCTAACTTTATAGAGTCTGTTAAATAGATTAGATTTAATAGACAAGGAATTTTCCTAGAGAAATGCCTTAACAAATACTTATAAATTAATACAGTAATCATCCTAATACTACTGTGACATTTATCACAAAATTTTACTATTTGTCAAATACACAAACACTGTATAATTAAATGAACAAGGTATTTCTTCCCCTGTTCCATCTGCCAATGAAAGAGTGAATCTCTGAAAGAGGCTTTTCTTTCCATGGAAACTTTATATAACTCGCGTCTTTTTTACCTTAGAATTAGCTCTAGAAAAATACAGTCTGTTTTTTTTCTATTCACACACTGCTCAAACCAAACAACGAGCTTCTGAATAAAAATACAATCTACTCATGTTGGTTGGGCAGTGGCTGTTAAATAGCATCTGTATAGAGTATAAACTATCTAAATCTTTTTGGCTAGATCCCCATAAGAGGTTTCCCCCAAAAAAACGTGTAGATAAAAAAGTAAAATGGTGCATCTATCGTTGAGAATCCTTGCTCCATCTTCTTTCTCTCTTCTTTATGATAAATGATGGTTAGCAGCTAAGTCAGTTCGTTAAGTAATGGCAAGATGAAGAGTAGACTGATAGTAGATGCTAATTAGTAGACAATAATTGATTTTCTCTTAAATAAGACTCTTGAATAAGAACTGTTTGTTAAAATCTGCCAAACCAGTCCACTTTACGGCATCTTTACTAAAAAAAAGATCCTTCACTCCCTTTTCTCTTGCTTTAAATTGTGAGGATAGTCTATTTGATCATCCTCATCTAAAATAATGAACAAAAGATTGAACGATATATAAAATTGAGTCACATAATGAATATATCTTATTGATTTAGTTACCTTCACCTTCATCTTCACCTTCAACTAATCTTAAATCACTGTCCTTCTGCTGGGGTTCTTTATCATATTCAACTCCTTCGTACTGATCATCTCCAATATCAGCTATTCGTTCAGCACCAGCATCAAGGCTGAAGTTCCATTAAAAAATAAATCTTATTATTGGATTACAAACAAAAAACCTATAATATTGTATGAATTAATGTCAATGTAGACTGTTAAAACCAACTAAATTTTTGTAATTGTCTAAGATTTCTAAAATATCCGTACAAAATTGAGAACTGAATTTGGTATAAAATTGGCTGAATACAAGAAATATGAAATTATCCTTCAATGAAACATACCCAGCAAGACGAATGTGATTCAATTCATCTCCAATCTCCTGTATGCCAGGCCCAACATTGAACCAACCATTTCCTCTTCTATCTGGAACTTGGTCGTCGGCTCTTCTAGCTGGAACAGCTGGAAATGGAGGATCTAGATTTCCATTTTCACCCTCTTGCTCTTTACTGTTGACATTAATCTTCTGTTTGGGCTCTTCCTTCTTCCTGGCTACTTCGTCTTGTTTCTCCTCGCGATTTTCCAATTTTTGGTCGATCATAATCGGAATGGGTGGCACGCCAACGGGAAGCTTGGACTTTGGGACCGGTTTCGGAACCGGAAGCGCCTTATCCACGGATGTGGACACTGGATTGCCGCTAGTTGCTGGCGTTGAAGTCTCCAGCTTCACGGCTGGGATCGACTTCATCGAACTCGTGGCCACTGTGCTCTGGAAAAATAATTTTGCAATCTTCTCTGCTTGCTTCATTTATTATATTAAATTTTAAAGCATTTCGAAACATTATTTTTATTTTATTTTTAGAATATTTACTCGTATTTTATACTTGGAGTATTGCTATTCGTGGAACGTAAATTTCAATAATTTATTTATTTACTTACATACTGAGAACTAAATCTAACTTTCATTTCTTCGTTACTATCATAATGCAAAGTGCAATTTATTTTTACTAGGACTAAGTATTCTGTTCTCTCACATACACATGCACTCTAATAAGGAAACAAATTAATTATTTACAAAATATTCATTCTTCGCTTTATAAATTTATATTTCTTTTTTGTAGAAAAAGAAGGATTCTAGTTGCAATAATTCTATGCCCTTAAAATACAGATAAGCAAGCGAGTGTTTTGAAAAATAGTAGGCTACAGATGTGGATGAAGAAACATTTTCAGATAGATTTTGTAAAAATTAACTTACCTGCTTCAGTTTCTATTGGCAAAAAGGAATAGTTGTTTCTTTTTCTTCAAAGCTACGAAAGCATGTGAACAAACAAATATTACATAAAGCATGCTCTTTTTTAAAGAAAAATCATCTGACAAAAAGAGAAAATGTCACTAAACATTTTTCTTTAATTTTGAAAATTAGATGCTTCTTCTCCATTTTTAAATTAAACGAATTGATATGTCAACTTTGTTTTGTAACTTGAATTTTATTGAAAAGACAGTTTTAATTACACTAAAAAGAAATTGAAGGCAACAGCAAAATATCATATAGCAAGTTCCAATGAAGCAATATTAAAAACATAACCAAAAAAGAAGCTCAAGCGTAAAAAATCAATTAATTCAAAATATTTATCATCCAATTATAAAACCGAGATATTATTTGGTGAAATCAGAAATATTATCGCAAAGAATGAGAAAATCAATTAATAAAACTTTCAAAAAAATTAATTAAAAATATCCTTCACATGAACAAGAGAACTAATTTTGAGAAGAAAATATTAAATGCTTTCACCTTCTAATGAGACTACTGTTTTATTTAAAGAAAGAAATAAAGGGATCTATTAAAAAAGAAATTTAAACCATCTCACCAAAGATTCTTATTTCTAATATTTAATTAGATCTTTCTCTATCTTTCTTTTTAAATTTGCAGCAAACTAGTAATAACAAGGAAGCAGATCAGTTTAGTTAGGTTTCTGCGAGGGTGCCATAAAAAAATGCAAGCAGATCAAAATAATAACAATTTATTAATGCATTGATTAACACGGACATACAGGCACATTCAATACAGCTTGCAAGCTACATATACACGACTGGTTTCTTTTTTAACTATTGGAAAGAATCGTTCGTCTTTCCTTTGCATTAGGCTGTCAACCGATAAAAAAAATTATACCTTGAGCAAAAGGAACTTTTATAATTGAATTATAAAATATCAATTATAATTGAACGCAATTGGAGCTGAATGTATAATCTGTTGACAGCCTAATGTGTTCTAATTTACATGTAAAGATTGCTAAATATAACACTACAAATTAAAAAAAAAGGGTACTCAACATTTACACAATTGCTAAAACATTTTGTCTTCTGCATAATTCAAACATTGTTCTTGTGATATTGCACTTGAAAAATTTATATTAAAAAATCTACATTGAAGCAGTAAGTAAGATTGAGTTAGTGGATATTTTAAACTGCTTATTTGGTTATTTGTATTTTTCCAAGTTATTTATATTTGTCCAAGATTCGAGAAAAAAAATTACTTTTCTGAAAAATCACAGTTTGCCCTAAATAGTACACAGAGAACTTTATTTCTCAAATATTTATGATAGCTTAGAAGCGATATTGGTTTTTTTTATAATTATAATATTCTATTACGATATAGTTATAATAAGTATTTAATACCAGTTAATACTGATACTGATAGTATAAATTAATAGTAAAAGAAGATAGATAAAACTACTAAATAAACTTCGAGATAATATTAATTAATAGATTATCCCATCATGCAACAGATTTTTCATATTTTCTATCATGTTTCCTCTCAAACCATCATTATACTGTTCAATCTACACTTGATTTGCTGATGATACAGGAAAGAATAGTTCTGTGGACTGATCTCAAGTCCTTTAAGTCAACTAAAGAAATTGTCTATCTACAGCACCAAGTACAAACCATGCAAATTACGTGCATGTGTAAACATTACCAGATAGATTATGCTAAGAAGAATTCAGTTCCCCAACAATCAACTATTTAAAGGCACTTCATTGAATTTCCATAAGCTAAGAGATTCAGCCTTCTAGCTTATCATGACTACTTCTATAGTTTAGCTATTCTCTTCCAATTCATTTTGTATTTTGAATGGCAATAATTTGTTCTTGCAAGAAATATTAACACATTCTCTACAACATCTTTCTGTATTTCTGTACAATATATTTAATAATACAATATACTTTTATTATAGACAAGAACCGTTTGAGTTTTGTTTTCCCTTTTTTTACCAAACACCAAGCATGATATTAAAATTACATCTAAATTAAGTTCTGGTAGCGAATGTGTTAAATAGTAACTAAGGTGAGCACAGTCAGAGTATCACTAATCATATATCAACTTTGATCTCTCCAACTATACTCACAAATAATTTGATTAATAATATATCTAAAACGTTTCAAGCACTTTTATAGCAAAGAGAATCACAACCAGAGCCTGAACTAAAGTCAGGAGCTACATTTAATTGTCAAGAAATTAGCTGCAATATCATAAAATCTTAAATCAATCTAAAGTCAATCATAAAATCTTTATACAAAAAATAGATAAACATGTTTCTCCAAGAGCAGCCATAACGAATACTAAATACAATTATCCATAGTATTTGTAACAAAAATATATCTGACAAGGCATTACAAGTTTTGATCAATCTTATTCGTCAGATCATTCTCAAAATTTGATTTATAATTCCATCTACATTGTTTTGAGCTTTTTCCAACTTCTTCTCTATCTTCTCAGAAGTCTGTTGGATTGGAGAATTTTTTTCATCAATGACAGCAGAATGTTCTTTTTTCTTTACCACTGAGACTGTGGTATGCTTCTTCACATCAAGATTCATGTTAATTGTCTGAGCTATACCTGGTAAATTAGTAGAAGAGCGTTTGTCATTGAACTTGTCATTAATCTGGTTGGGCGGTGGGATAACTTGTCTCAGCTCTTTATTGATCTCAATCTGAATTTGATCATTCACAAATTGATCGCCCTCTTTTCTCTGACGTTTCTCTTGCAAATCGTAGGGCAATGGTAAAACTTCTGCTTCCTTTAACTCGTTTGGACCCACTGGGACGATGTTGCCATTCTTCTGAGCGAATCTAACGTTGTTTATCTCGTTCACCCGTTGTTCATTCGATTGCAGAGGATCCTCAATCGTTTGCTGAGCGAATGGTGCATACAGGGGCTGTGGATTTTTATCGTCATTTGTCGGTGGACTTACCTGTTGCTGCTGTGCCCGATCAACAAGCTGTCCTGCATTTTCTGCTTCTGCGGATTTCGCTTGTGAAGGGTGCGGATTGGCTACGTTTGGCTCTGGAGAAGTAGTTTTGCGCGAAGTTTTCTATTGGAAATAAAAAACAAAAAGTTACAGACCAATTCACTTAAATAAATAATCTATCAATGTGAAAAGTCTTCAAATACAAATTAAGAATCACGATCCATATTTTGAAATGGATAGATTAGAAATTTGAAAAATCTTCAATTAAATAAGACTATTAGTATAAAAAAGGAATCATACCTTGGCTTCTTCCAGTTCATGCTTCAACTGAAACACTTCCTTCCTGAGATGTTCAATAGTGCTATCAGTATCCCCATTGCTCTTTAACATATCATTGTACTTTTGTTCCAGTTCATTCTTCTGAGTGTCCAGTTCCAGAAACTTATTCTTTAAATGTTCCAAGGCTTTCTCTTTGTCCTCTCTTGCTTGCCTGATACGACTACGAAGTTCTCTGAGCGTTGTCTCCAATTTACTAGTGTCTTCTAGAGCTTGTTGATCACGCTTCTTACATTCTTCTTGCAAATCCTGGTGCTCTGTCTGCAGCAACTTGTAAGTTTGTTGCAAAGAGTTGAATCTCTGCATTGCCTCTATGCTATCCTTGTCTCTTAGGGACTTTTCTCTAGATGCACGCTGCTGGAGTTCTTGTTTCACTGCTGCATTTGAACTCTTTTCCTCAGCCAAGGATCTTTCCAGCCTCACTTTGTACTCGAATATCACTAGAAATGAACAGAAATAATTTTTCAATGCAGCTGCTTACAAATTTATCTGGGAATAAATGCAATTTTCTCAAATTGAATCAGATTCCTTATGGTGCATATCTAGTAATCCATACCTTGAAGCTGAGCAGCCAGAGCCTCCTGTTGATGAGCACATTGAATGTGAAGTTCCCGAAGCCTGGCCATCTCTGAGGTGGCGGCGCGGTAGAAGAACACTAAAAGAAGACCCACCACCCCGCAACCCCCGTACACGGCCAGGCGGCCAACTCGGCCCCTGCCAAGTCTAGAACCACTCATCTCTGTAAACAAAATACATATCACAAGATTATTATATAGAAATCATAGTAATCATAGCACAAGTTAAAAGACAGTGGATTGTCTCTCGAAAGTGAGTTGTATATTCTTGGGGTATGCATACATACAGTTGATCAAAATATGGTCAAATTTCTATTTTTTTAATGTTTTTCAAAATAATACCAATTTTCTTCCATTTGAAGTATAATGCATTAATTAAATTTTTGTGTTATTGTTTATTATTTATTTATTATTTTAAACGTCCAAACAAATGAAAAAAAATTGAAAAAAAAATTATCTTGTAATCATCCTTCTAAAAAAAATAAAACAAACAGCGTTATTATCATAAATACAAGATCTATTTAATACAATCTGAGTTACAAGCTACATTCTCACTATTTTTATTTCCTACTTTGCTACTTTTTAATTATTCCACTACTTCAATATTCTGTTTATTATTAAATAAACTGCTGACAAATGAATCTTAATTTCTATAGCGCATATGACATCAATTTGATCAACTCGAAACTTCTTTTATCCCGCACAAGTGAAAACGAGAAATAAGGTCAAGGGGTGAGAGAAGCTCAAGCGTGAGAGAATAATTTACGCCAGCGTTGGCCCCAGTGCGACGTTCAATGCAAGTGAAAGTCGATGATTGCGACTGTAATAACTTTTATCCGGCGATATCCTCTTGCATAATGGCTCATCTTGGAAGACGTACTAAAAAATCGAGAGATTTCTACGAACGTTCAAATCTGAGATCGTGCATGATAGATGCAATTGACCGACACTTTTAACGAGCGAGAAATAAGATAGTAAAATTTGTAACTGAACAAGACAGTGAACAACGTCTCGTCCTAATTAGAGCTACCATGTATATTTTCTGCTCGAGACTTTTCCTCGATAATTACTTTAAATTTACCTTTACAGAAAGATTTAAAAGTAACTTTATAGGATTTTTGTTAAATAATTTTATTAGATAATTACAATATGAGAAATTATATAATATATGTTTAATATATTGGAAGACAGGTTTTTTAATTGTTCTTTCATTTTATTTTTGGCGCCATTTTCGTACAGTACTATGTGACTCAATAACTTAAGAATATTAAATATTGAAACTCATGATTACTATAATCCAAATATTATGAAAGATTAGAGAAAGAATAATATTATGAAACACGAGATTTAGTATTTGGAGTGTTTTGTGAAAATGAAGTATCTGGCGACAGTATCTGATTCGGCACTAACAGTAAAAAAAGGAGGAAAATTCGTTTTGTAATGGACTTACCATTTTAACTTATCATTTTTACGTATATTAATAACAAATAATAGAAGTACAGCAATTGTTGAATAATATTCATTACGAATTGTGTAATTACAAATCAGAATAGATTATCGTGATCTACCTTATCGATCGAAAAGCGATAACGTAATTTCCAGTAAACACATGTTGACAGGTAGGTATTAATCTAAACGTTAAGCGCATACATGTTTGCAAAAGGAAGGGTGGATGGTCGCGTGACACGCTTTCATTTCCTATATCTCGAAGAAACTATATAAAGCGGGACGCCATAGAGCTGGAGAATACACATAGACCGTTTATCTTCCCCTCCTTTTAATCCCTCTTAATTATATCTCTCATCCCCTTATAAAGCTGCAAGATACACAACTACCGGTTCGTGGAAAATCGTAATTGCACGTTTGCTCGTTCTACTGCTATTTTATACCGTGAATTAGAATGCCGTATTAAGATTAGCTATTAAAACCTTTATTTATGTTTTCATTCATTGGAAAGAGAAACAGTGCAACGACTGAACTAACCTCGTTGAAACTTAACCTAACATTGATAAATACAAAACTTATTTCTTTAATAAAAATTCTCCTAGTATCTATTCTTTCATTTAGCAAAGTTCTTCATGTAGTAACTATGATAAATTCTTATCATTTAAATAAAATTTCCCTAATAACTATGACAAATTCTTATTTTTCTATATTAACTATTACAAAGTGACCGTGTTTCCATGAATCGCGATTTCTGTTGTTTCTCAATAACAATGAGAAGAGATTCGATAAAAATACAATTTCATCTTGAGTTTAACCAGTTTGAAAAATATTCCTCGATACGTCTCGCATCCCTAAGTAAGTCTTAGCTATTTTATTCTTGGAAACTAAATACACCGCATTACTTGTGGTTAAATGAGTACACCGCGGGTGGATTACAAGGACAAACAGATACAGATTAAGATCGATTTACGCAAAAAAATTGTTTGGTATTTTTCTATAAAATAGGTAATACAATTTTATATGTTATATTCTATTATTTATTATGTGTCTAATAATATTATGTTTACATTTTACACTAATCTTATAAGGTAAATACAATTACGATTAATACAGTGTATTAAGTAATCCAATGAGAATATAGTAAAAACTTAAGCTTAAAAATATAATATAGCCATTTCAATTATTAAATAAATCGCGTATTTCTGTCTTCCAATATATCTACATAATAATAAGGCGTTAAATTGATTGATTATTATTCGGCGGTATAAAATCACATTTAATCTCGTTTAATGATTCAAAGAATGAGATTTCCACGTGTGTCTTTTAATGCAGCGCATACATTCAGTCCGGCTTTCATAAATTTCGACGAGGCAAAAAATGCTGCTTTTATACGAAAACAAAAAACATAGATAATTTAATACCGTCCCGGCGCGAAATAATAAAATGCGTCAAGTTATTTAGTTCTGTCAAATGAAATAAAATCGTTTATCACGAAGCTGCGCTTTGTTTCACTAAAAAATTGATTCAATTAACGAAATAGCGAGCACCGGTTTGTTCTCCGACAATACGAATTTAAAGTTAGGTTATAAAAACTTGCACGATACTAAAATGGATATATTTAGTTCTTTTTTAAGAAAAGAACTTCCTCATGTGTCAGTTAGAAGGAATATTGTTTGAAATTAAGTCAAAGAAGAATAATCTTAGGATTTAAATATGAATCGGATGATAAAACCGTAGAAGTTAATGTGCACGCGGGCTTAGAAGCGAGTTTGACGGGAAAATGGATTAAATTTCATGTTCTTCTGCTTCGGGTCAGTCCCCAATTATTCGTATGGGAAGCTGCATTCGAGAAATTGATTGCAAAAACATTTAGAATACTAATGCAAACAAAATGATGAAGTAGATATATTCTAAATTCCCTGAAATGAGTAATGGTCTCTTTATTGAAATATTGCATGCCAAAACAAGATAATTATTGATACAGAGCTATCCACTAAGCAGAACTAATGCCATCTAGTAGTAATCAATCGTACAATGCCTAATGAATTTGAATATATACAGAATATCATAGGCATGTACATATTTATGATCATGGCAACCTTCAGCTTTCGCCAGAAAATTGAAGTTGTCGCATCAATTAATGTACAATTTATTGCGAAAGAAATCATATAAATTCTTGAAACATTGTGCATTAATATTGTTGTGTATAGTATATGTCCATAGTATTCTGTCATGGTATATGTCATGGTAGATGCACAGCTATAAGAACGACTATATCGATTATTCAATTATAAAAAATGAAAGAAGTCTTAAGAACATATATTATACAAGTATAAAGAATTCTTATACATTAATTCCTAACAATATTTATCTAATTTCTTTTATGAATAGACTATAAGTATTTATGTAAATTTATATTTTTATGAATACAATACCAAAGCAAAAAGTACTATGATATTCTATATATTTCTGCTTATTATGAACATTTTGATCTTTAAATTTCCTCAAAAATGCATAAAAATCGTCAGACCATTCATCGTTGTTCAATTATTCTCCAAATATTAATTGTCATATGATCATATATCAATTTCCCAACTATATATTTTGAATGCAATAAATCGACTAATAAAATTAAACCAAAACTGATATAATCGTATAGCTTTTCGAATAAATTATTCATCTGTTACGTGTAACTTAAAATTCGAAAGTGGTTTATCGATGGTTTATCGATGGTTACATCCTCAACCACCATAACCTACACAAAACAAACGGGGAGGGTCCGCCACGGCAACTTTTGATCGGCGTACGTACGATGTAACGTAACGTGAGCAGAGGCAAACGTCTGAAATTGGACACCGGTAATTACGATAGTCTGCTTTTATCGTTGCACTTCGACCGGCTCTGCGAGAACGGAAATTACATCCGTCTCGCATGGCTCATCCACGGTTTGCTCGTCCTTGCCGGCCGCGTGAATTATCGAGGATATTTGCGATACCGTCCAAAGAGGCGATACCTCGTATGCGTGTGCAATTGTGCATGTATATATAGATGTAGTGGGAAAAATGCACGAAGGGTGGAGTGCAGGCTACCTAGCGGCTGAATTCCGAGTTCACTGACACTTTCGAGCACGCGCGATAGATCCTGCTTTCACGCGTCAACATATGTGTAACGCACGTCCATGTGTCTGGAATTATTTTAACGGCATTAAGGTTAGCGTACTCAAATTTCATTTAATTATCGGAGAGATCCTTCAGCGATTGATGCGATAGGATGTAAATAATTTTGAATAATTATAATTCAATGATTTGATACGTTTTTAAGGCGACTGTTTATTTACTCGGTGACGTAGTTTCCATTCGCGATTTAGCTGTAATTTTAATTGCATTCAGAAAAAATAAAAAAAAAATTGTAAGGTTTATGGTCGATTTAATAGAATTCTCAGAAGACCGCTGAGAAACCGGTTTCTAGTTAATGGCGCGACCTGGTGTGAGAATATAAATGCGGCTTTTCGAAGATTCTATTTGCCGCGTTGGAAATTCAACGAGCAATTAAAAACTGTATCGCAATGACCAGTTTAATTTGAAATGAAAACAGTTTGAATATAAGTCATGTGAAATTTCTTTAAAAAGAGTCGACTAATTTTTAGTTTACTATATGTATGATAAATTATACTTGTTTACAAACAATGAATTAAAGGAATACTAAAAATAGAACTAGAAAACGGTTAATTGTATCTCTGATAGGAGAAATTCAACAACCAAACTCTAAATTCAAACTTTCAAACTTAGAGTTACATTCAAACGTTTAAACATTCAAGGCGAAGCTAATATTTTATCTAGTTCTATATAAAGAGCGGCTTTCACAATTTTTATACGCTTTCTAACGCGGAAGAAAATTTATAGAGAATAGTGCTATACCGACTTAACTCTGTACCATACGGGTCATTTTCCATCCATTGGATGAATTTCTATTATTAAAAAATTTCTTAAGTCTGTGAAAATTATTTAAGAATACGTAATTGAATACTTAAGAAAGAATAAGATTTTTAAGAATAAAAACTAAAGAATAAGTTAAAATTAAAAATTAAAAATATGGAAAAATTATTTTTAATATTATTTTTAATTTCTTATATCAATTTTATACTAAAATTTTTCTTAAAATATTACATATATTTTTACTCATTAAAATAATAGAGAATAAGCCGTAAGCTATAAAAATTCGAAAAGCGTAACGAAGAACTTTACTGCGACCGAAAGTTTTCTTTTAACTGCATTTTCGGTTTCATGTAGCTTTTAGTAAAGAGCTTAGAATTATGTACTTACAAAAAGTACATATACCGCCTAATTTTCGAGGTCGCACCTCAAAATTTAAGTGTTTCACATGTATACGACATATACATACATATATTTATAACCTCACATGTAAATGCATCGTTAACCTTATTCACCAGCTGCAGATTGCCACACATTAAACGATAGTATTTATCCTCGTTGAATCTTCACCATGACAGCACCAAATAAAAACATGTCAACTTCACCCACCACAAATTTTGAATTATCAGTTATGTAATGTAATTTATACGGGAGATTATTACAAGACTTGATTATAGATTATAGCACTATGCAAAAGTTCATGGTACGATTGATCATTATACAGAGAAAAAAGAGATAAAAGATGAATAAATATTTGCTCGCATCAAATAATACGAACGATTAATTTCACACTATTTTATCAGTAGTTCTCTTTATGTACATTAATCATATCCACCACGTTGAAAAAATACACTTATCAGGGTACACAAATAAATTTATGTATATTTAAAAGGTAAATTATTACATATATAGTAAATATTTCTTTTTTTACAAAGTTTTCTTAATGCAAATTTACATTTACGTAAAATGATTCCCACAATTTGTGTTGAGTATTTACAATATTTTCTCTTTTTCACAAACTTTAAACTCGGAATAATTAGGTCATTTCTGATTCGGATGCTTTCTAAACTACGTTTGTATCATTATTTTGTTCTTTTTCTATTGTCAAATGAGAATAGCAAATCCCGATTATCTATTTTGTTGTCAGCACTATTACTGTAAACTTACTACAGTAGCAATGTTTTTAATTTTGTAACTATAATAAGACAATTTGTTTACCAAATACAATAAACATAGAGCATCAGTTATTTAAGACCCATTATATGAAATTGATGCAACATAAAACGTGTTAACGCGTCCTTTTCCTTGAAATATTAAAATATACGTAGAACTGTCAGTGTCCTTGAAATAATAAAATATACATAAAACTGCTGGAGTCCTTGAAATAATAGAATATACGTAAAACTGCTAGAATCTTTGAAATTTAAGATATACGTAAAATTGCTAAGATCTGAAACGACCCAATCATAATCATCCGACGTTTAATTCACGATTGTGCGTGCATTATCATTATAGCTCTGTATCATCCATTCGCGCTTAATTTCACAGATGAACACTTCACAAGGCACGATCGCACTCAATGATTAATCCATTTCACAGCACCGATCTCAAATTATCAATCAAATTATTATGCGATGAAATAACACCATATACACTGGTTAGATTACACATGGAAAGCTGCGCCTACCTCATACACGAGTAGAGAACTGTACTCTCAGCTCTCCGTCATCGCCGCGTCCTCAAACTGTTATCTTGCGATTAATAGCCTCAACCGCGAAGAAGAAGCGTCGCGACGCGATTACACGGCCGCGAACACAACGTACTCGTCGATGGAGCTATCCTCCAGCTGAAATGCCGCGATCCAGATGAAGCACAACCGACAGGTTAGGACTCTTGCGAAAAACCAGACTCTAGACAATACAGTTGAACGTTCTGAAGCCGGTTTCCCCCACTACTGGTTCGTGGCTGCCACGCCATTAAAACGAAAGGTTCGCCGACCAATCAGGCCTCGCCACTTCGGCAGATAACCAATGCATGGATTCGCCATTGCCAACCTATGATTAAAAAATGCTCTAATTAAGCAAAAAAATACAGAAGCTCGTCGACAGTGCTCGCTTTGTTATTGAAGGGAAGAATTAAATATTTTTTAATTGACAAATAGAATTATGGATTAGGAAATTAGAATTAGGTTAATAATTTCGAACCTTCAAAATCATGATTGAATAATACTGTATCTTTCTCTTTATTTTAAAATTGATAAAGATGGTCGAGAATATAATTCAGTATTTTGTTAAATATTATAATGGTATTATGAGGAGATAACAATATTTGCATAGAACGAAATTTCACATAGAATAGCTTCTAAGATGATTATGTGTAATACAATAGCATTTCTTACAATAAATTTGCAAAGAATAGCTTGTTAAATTAATTAAAGAAGTAATCGGGATCGGTGCGATTTCTTCTTCCGCGAATGAAAGCACGAGACGAGAGAGTGACCCTCTTCTTGATGCTGCTACTAGGTCGTTATAAATTTCTCGAAGAGTCGCATTTCCCTACTTTGTTCCATTTAAAACTCGCAATTATTGTTTTATTATACATTAATTTTGATTAATTACGAGCATCTTAAGACCTACTAAGATTATAGTATACACTTTTATATTTTTTTATTATTATCGAATATTTTACAATAATGGTCTACGAAGTTTGGAAATAAGCGGAAATGATGTTTCATTCTTTTTTATCAACAAAGAAATGCGAATAAAAACGTATAGCGTAACAAAGTGTGAAGACAAGTTTATTTCCGTAGTAATCAGAACTTTATTGCACGCAATCATAATTTTCTGTCAACACGTAACGTCATTGCAATTACTTGGTATAAAATATCTTCTGAAATGATTTAATAGCTCTGAAACAATTTAGAACCGGTTTTACTTGCATTTGCAAAGTTTGCAAAAAAAGTTTTTCACCTGCAAAAAAAAATGTATCACTTATTAGTAACATCATATAATATTTCTAAATTTGTCCGTAAAAAATTTAATTCATTCATAAAATATTTAAGATTTAATATTTTGTAATAATGAATAATAATAAATTTTAATCAGTTACTAAAATCTGCAACATTTTGTAAATCAGAATATCCTCGCAACGATAATTTTCATTCATACAGAATTCCTATATACTGTTTATTAAGAATTGATTCTAAATATAAATTTAAAAGAGAGATGTATTTATTATCAGCATTATGCAACATTTATAAAATCACATATAATATAAATTATTATTATGAATTATTAATATACAACTATTAAAATCATACAACATTCACTCATAAAACATTTATGATTTGCCAGTAATATATTAAATTAACAAAACTTTCCGAACTAAAATATCCTCACAGATATACAATTTTAATCGACACAAATACCATATCCTTAAAAAAGTCACGCGTAATTTATCCTTCAAATTAATATTAAAAAATTACTGTATAATAGAATTTAAAAGAATAGTGGCTCGCAACGCTTCTGCGGCGTACCTAGTAACTTTGAGCGTCGCTACAGCAGTTGTGTGGCAGCAGTGGCGCCTGGCGGGGCACGGCTCGGCGAGCATCGGCCGCTCAGTCAAGAAACTCGACTGCACCGAATCACTACGAAGCGAGGTTAAAATCGGTACGAGCCAGGAGCGCGGTGCTCTCTGTAACTCTAGGCTTTGCCTGCACGGCGGTGGCTTTTCTGACGGATTCAGTGTGCCGCGAGTTACTTTCGTGTTCCAGAATTCAGTGTCCGTAAGTTATTCGTGTTCGAGCCGTGTTCCCTAGTGTTCCTTACTTCTCGCGGGTTAAAGGACGAGGCGGAACGGGAACGTCGAAGAAATCGTTTTTCTTTTCTCGACCATCGAATACTTGGACACGCGTCGCTCTCGTACTTTTTCGCGTGCGTACATGTATTTATTCGAGATCCACTGGTCAAAAAAAAAGCAGCCTAGTGACAGTGATGAGTGTTTCTTCGCTTGTGTTCGTGGCCGTTGTTCGGGGCTTACGTGACTGTGACCGTGACTGCTGTACCGCCGCCGCCACCGTGATGTACTTCGCAAGCTCCGCCGTCAAGGAGATGCTGTAAGTCAAATTTTCCGTATAATATTCTAATTCATACTATAACTTTCTCTTTTCGTTACCCGCGAAATTGTAATTCCGTTGGACAGCCCTGTGCATCCATTACGGATAGCCTTTGCGTGCTTGTTTATGTGCCGCAGATGGTACGAAGGTCGATCCGGAAATGGGTCGAAATCGTGATTTCCTATCGCGATTATCCATCGTATCTCGTACCTGTCTTCTTTCTATGCTCGTTAGAATTTCTCTGCAACATTCCTTCTTCTAAGTCGTCCGTTGTAAATATTTTGAACATGGCTTTCCACTCGTCTCCGCGTTTTCAAATATTTCATATTTTTTGTACGTATCATATAAACAAAGGCTACTTTAAGTGTTATATTAAAAAGAAATATAGGGTGGATATTGCTTTAGAGAAAAATTGGTAGGAAATTTATTCGGCGACGTAACGAGGCCGTTGCTCTCCGAACCGATAATACACAATTGCAGATGCGAATATTTTTCGTCGCGATTGTCGCGAATTACTCGTTGCCCCGTGTGTACTCAGCCGTACTTTTTTTTCCCTCTTTTGCGAGAGATAACGAGAGCGCGGGGCAGTTTTTTTGACGTTGGTCTCTCTCGCTGCGCAATAAAGGCGGCTCAAGGCAGCGCTAACATGGTGGCTGTTGCCGACGGAAACGTTGAAAGTCCGACGAAAAGGGTTCCCGATCGGTCGACCAAGGCATTTCCCATTTCCGCCCGTCTTCCGACCGTCCTCTTGAAGCCATAGATTTCTCGACGTGTCACGCTCGTATGTTACGCATATACGTGTATATGCGTGTGCATACGTGTACGTTTCCACGGCGAGGCCGTGTGTATCGCTCCTTTGGTCGCCCGTTGAAAATGAAAACCTTACAATCCGCCTGCCTCGAAATTGGTAATTCGAACATATCAGCCGGACCAGTTTCGATTTCGAAATTCGAGCTCTCCGAAGCCATTCTCCGATATCTTACCATTGTAATACCGAATAGCTTCTCTGTTCTTGCTTCGTGCTGGAAACGCAGTTAGTCATGCATGAAATTATTACGATTCTTCCGGTGACGATCATCGAATCGTCAACAAATTATGGTAAACTGTGGTTATATTAGTTATCACGAGTATCGGGGGAAAATGAATATTGAAACGTCAGGAAATTCCGTAACAGTAGTCACTCGCTGCACGGTGCATATGTACAGCAGTGCCACGTTAACTGACCGGGATTTTACCTCGTTAACTGGCCGGCCTTATCCCCTCCAGTTCTTGGAAGACATTTTGCGATAAGTCTGTAATATTTATAAATATTCATGTGTGTTCAATAAACAAATGTGTCGCATATCCGTATTTATTGAAGAAAGATACTTAGAATTTCCTTGAAACATATTTCGCATTAACTTGATACGTAAGATACATCGTCAAAACGAAGCATTCTATCTATATCATATGTTAATATCGTGTAACTGACCCTAGTGGTAAATTACATAGTATTTTAACACTATTTATATATGACGTACATATACAAGTTTTATGTTTCAAATTAAAATTATTTCATTTTAGCGCGGAAAATAGTTTATTTCAACAATTATTATACATATTAACGAATATTGCATACATATTTTACGATTGTGTAATTGACTCGAATAGTAAATTGAAATTATTTAATACTTGTACTTACATTATGCGGTATACGTAAACACTGTTTAATTACTTAGTTGAAAATAGTTCCACAATTATTATGCATATTAACCGAGCATTATTGCAAAATTTACGGTCGTGTAATTCACTCAAATAGTAAATTACTATTTAATACTTGTATTTACAATATGGTGTATATATATATACTAATAATATTTAATTATTTCCTTGTAAGCGGTTTCGCATTTGTTATGTATATTAAATAACAAATGTATATAAAAATAATTTTCACAATCTTTGAGAGTAACACAGTTAATACGGTCCTGTGAGAATTGTATTGGCTGGCGAGTGGGTATGCGTAGTGGTGCGATTTTTCAAACGGTACTTGATGGCTTGCGTTGATGCACACCGCTTCGGAAATCTATGAAATTGATAGCCACTTACATAACGCGGTATACAGAATCGCGAGAGAATCCAGAAGCGATTAGACGCCATTTTTCACTGGCGTCCTTAACTCATTAAGCAAATAGGGAGTAACGGTTGTCCGTGTGACTGTGTCGCGTCCGTGACGTGTACCGTTCCGAGCAACAGATTTTCGATCCGCCATGTTTTTCTCCGAAACATCGAGTTTCCTTCCGTAATCGTGTTTTCATTCATCCTTTGCCAATTTAACGAGAAAATAATATGCAAATATCGCGTTAATACAACATTATTAATGAATGTAAAATAACGTAACTAAATAGTTTATTATTACTCACTTATTTACTGTTTTGTTAAGATATAAAATAAGTATCAGAATAATAGATAATTTATGGAAGCTTAGTATGCAAACCGGACTGTCTAAATAACCGGATTATCTAAGTAAAGATTTAGATAATCATAAAGTACTAGAAATAGTTCAGTTTCTTCAAACTTTATGGAATTTAGAAACTTTGTATGATCTAGAAGAAATAATGGAACAAATTCTTAGAATTTCCTTTCATAACCTCAACATTAAAGAATAGAAATCAATAAAATAAACTGAGTGAGAAGAACGAATATACATGAAATTAGCTTTTAATAGGTTATACGTAATGAAAACTGTTAAGCAAATCTGTGGAATTTTCTGTCATCAATTTCCATATCGAATACAGAATTGAACAATATAAATTAATTGAAATCAGACATGGAAAAACATGTTTGTCTTTATCAGGCTAGATAACAAATTCCAAAATGAGTAATCTCGTCAGTCAACCTAAAAATGTTTATATTTCTTCGAAAACATAACATTTGACATAAATAATATACACGGGCATTTTATCGACAGAAATTGAATTTTCGCACCATAAGGCCGTCCATTTTTACCGCATACAAATTCCCCTGGTTTATTTAAATTTATAGGACGTGGAATATTTATGGGGCCGTTGAAGATGCTCGAAAGGCGAGACATTCCGCCCGAAATCGACGTCGTTCATAAATTCCCGCCCCTTTTGGCCCACCCACTCGCCTCTTGGCTACATATTAGAAATCGATTTTACGTTTGTCATGCTTCAACTAGCTGTTATTTATCTCGTAATATACGGATTGCAAACGGACTATCTATATTTAGTGCGTTTTGTTCATTTCGTAGAGACTTAGGAGAGAAAAAGGGAGAAAGAAGAAAAAAAAATAATGAAAAAGTGGAAATAGAACGCGAAATATTGAACGCGGTGCGATTCCAGTTTCCTCGAGTCGTTGCAAGTCACGAAAGTTGAACATATGTTGCGCTAATGGCTGCTGTGTGCGTAGGGCTATGCAAATAAAACCTCTTCTCAGTTAAATCGGCCATTAGAGGCACGGTACAGTTACATTTTTATTTACCTGAATATCAAGATCTAAAATTAGCCTGCAAGCCTGCTTCGCTTTATAAGAAGAAAATTTTCTCCCGATTATGTAAATATTCGACAGGGACGTCGTACTTCACAATGTTGGTACAAGTGGGAAAAAATGCTGAAACATAAAATGGCGCTATATCAGGGCAATTATTTCGATAAAATACGTTACATGCTTCGCTATGCTATGGGAAAGAAAAATTCATGAAATATAAAATTGCGAAACCGGTGCAATTATTCTAATAATTATTCGATATGTATATGGAATATTATAATAATTGTTATATGATTCATAATAATTGTGTGTCATTAGTAAAGAAAAAAAAAAAAGAAAAATTGTTAAGACACAGGACTTATTATCGATAAGACCTAAAAATATATCACCGGCTTGTTTCGTGTCATAAAAATAACATTTTTCCGCAATGCATATGTAAATATTCAATATTAATATAATCTAATAATATTGGTAATTATAATTAATGAATAAACGAGGTTATCTGATATTCGATATAGGAAATTATATACTTTATAATGTTGGTAGGGAAAGAGATTGCACTAAGATGCACAATGGCGGGAAATCGTTTAAATAATTAATTGATATAGAACTGATCTACTTCCTAATGTTGGCAAAAGAAAAACGATTATTAAAATACAAAATGTGGTATGAAAATATAAAATTAGCCCATAAGTTAGCTTATCTTATAAAAGAAACATTTTCCTGTAATTATATAGGATATTAAATATAAGGATAATATACTTTACGATATTGGTAAAAAAAAGAAAAAAATGTTGGCATGTAAAATGTCACCAAACGAAGGGGAGGTTAATTATTTGAACAAGTATAATAGCGCGTTAAATGGGATTTGGAAAGAGGATAATTATAATTCCGCAAACGAAGCGTAGTTCAAAAGATAAATGTTTGAATTAATAATTGGCAAACAGAAAAAAGGTACGCCACGCGCTGCCTGTTAATTCATAAACTTTTAATCGCATCATTTTTAACGGTATGTAACATGAAAAATGTTAAACAGCCGGGTTTTATCCCGTCGAACGAGCTGCAAACGTAATCTAGGGGAATTACACGTGAATAATGTAACCAGAGGATCAACGGTGTATATTCTTCTATGTCTTTTCTCACTAATCCGGATGTCGCAGTCCTAAACGCCTGATGTTTATTTTAATTCCAACCTTTCTTCGTTCATTATCATTTAAACAACACGAGATAGTGTTTTTAATTAATTCTTAGGATCTTCTTTTCCTTTATGAAGATGATATTTTCTTTTTGAAAGTTCCCGTGTTTTTAGAGGTATTAAATCTAGTAACTTTTTTCTAATAATCTAGTCGAATAATTCCGAATAACATTTGTTTTTATTACTAGACGAAAGGATACTTTATTTACCTATGTTTTAAAAATAACGAAATGAATTATTCTGACGATAACTCGCAACTCAATTTCAACTTTTATTATCTATCGCGGAACATCGTTGCGGGATAAAAATTATGCATAAGCTCAAAAAGTAAATCGATCAAACTCGAGGAAAATGCATCTACATTTTAGTTTCTAAAAGTGATGGATGTGCAGGTGTATAGTAATTTCTTTGGCGAATCGGTTTATCAGATAAGGTTTCAAATAAAATTGATGATTTTCCCCTCGTTAATTACTTTTGCCTCCTAGTTCTAATTATTAATTATTTAAAATAATACTTTCATTAGAATTATTTATAGATGTCTTGATAGAATTATTCGTAATATTTCTCAATATTTAAGAATTATTTTCAAGTCCTGGAATATTTCTATTTTCTTGAATGCAGAATTTCATAGTGATTTCTAGTTTTCCATTTCTCCCAATTTTACTTAAATTTATATTTATATCAATTATATTAAATTCAATGAAATATCCCTCTGTATCTATAAGTACAGTTCATTTCACATAAAATTTCCTTCAATGTCGAATGAAAGTTCCCGTTCTAAACCCCTTTCTATACAACATAAATCCGCTTTTGTAGCAGAGGAAAAGTCGGAAGAGCAGCGAAGTTCTCTGATCGAAGTCCATAATCGTATCACGTAATTACACGTTACCTGATCGCATATTGTTCACCATGATCGGTAAGGAATTACGGATGGTTCGGATTCATCGATCACGATCCTCTCACTAAACAATAGCATCGTGTTTAGGATTAGCAAAAAGCCTCCTAATTAAGTGAAATATATTTCTATTTGCTCTTTTTTCATTTATTCCTTTCTACCTTTCGTCCCCTTCATTATCGTTCGTTCCTTCTGCGACTTTTTTCTCTCTTTTTTTTTTTTTTTTTCGACACACATTTTATTCTTCCTTTCACCATCAGACCCTCGAACGCAGTACTTCATCAAATTAATTAAAAATATTAGCAAATTGACAAGTTGATAGACCTTACTTTTAATAATTAATTTAATATTTATAATTTTCTCGTAGAACACATTGCAATAGATCGTTTCGTCATTGTCGTCACATAGGACAATCTAGATGCTTCGTAATTTTTAAAGCTTATTTACAAATTCCTCAAAAATCAAATTATTTTCAATGCAGTTGCCCGATTTGGCTACTCAAAGTGCTTTATTATATATATACAGGGTGATTGGTAACTGGTGGTACAAGCGTAATGGGGGTGATTCTACGCGAAAAAAGAAGTCGAAAATATAGAATAAAAATTTTTCGTTCGAGACTTTGTTTTCGAGAAAATCGACTTTGAATTTTCGCTCGGTACTCGTCCACTTTATCGCGTCTCGTTATAACGGATCTTACTATAGATCGTTGCCTCGATAGAAAAATTTAAAAAATTAAAAACAAAAATTTTATTCTATATTTTCGACTTCTTCTTTCGCGTAGAATCACCCCCTTTCCGCTTGTACCATCAGTTACCAACCACCCTGTATATGTATATCGATTATTTATATTTTCTTTATATTTCACGGCATATCATTACAAATAGCAATTGGTACAATGAAAAATATGTAGAATCAAAGATTGACAATGTAAGTGGTGGCTAAACGAAAGGCGGATTCGTCGTCATTTTCGAGGTGGGTTTGGCGCGCGTGGAAAAAGTAGGTTGAGCGCCACTCGGCCTGCAGGACCGCCTAGTTTTTGTCGAAATCGATTTGTCGAGGAGGCGTACATGGATCGCGAACATTGAGACGCTTCCGAGTCGTCTTACCCAGTAATCGTATAATCTGCTGTTATCAAGAATCTTGTTCACGCTATGCTCCGTAGAAAAACAAATACACCAACCATTCTAGAGAGAAATATAGGAAACTTGGTCTAGGGGAATTTTTAGGGAATAACAAAATTAGAATTTAATATAAACAGTGGGTTTTGTTTTTTAGAAAACTTGAATCTGATATGGAATATACGCCTCTTGAAAGAAATTGGATTTAGATGAATTTCCTGAGGGATTCCTCTAAGATTAGAAAGTAATTTGAAATATAAACATTTCGCAATACGTCTACAGGAATTTTTAGGGATTTTTAGAATTACAGAGATGTAAGTTTTTAATTGCCATACATTTGCAAGTTTTCTATTAGCCGGTTTTCTGTAGTTAATTTTCTATTTCTTTTTTATGCTATTTTATGTCTTCAAAAAGTCCTCAAAATACTTGTGATAATTATTAAAGTCTTGCTGAGGTTATACAGTTTGTTTTTAAGACAAATGTTATAGGCTCGATATTAATTACAATAATAGAAATCAATAACGGTTACATGACTCAGCTAAGGACTAGACGACTTAGTTAAAAATCACAGTGAAATGAAGAAAAGGCTGGCAACGCGTGACTCAATAGATCAGAGGTATCGTGTTTACAAAGATTGGCGGCCATCATAGTAAAAATGGCGTGAGATGGGTGGTGACAGAAGAAATTCGACTACGCGAATCTTGTTTATTCGATTCGAATGGAAATTGCAAGCTCATTGCTTGTCTTGGGGAAATAGGACTAGTTTGCACCCGGAACTCTTTTTCCAAGCGAAATCAACGATCATTTATTTCGGTGGCGGCCATTAACTTCTTACACTAGCACCCCCGCACTACCGCAGCCATCATGAAAATTTGATCGAACACAAAATTCCAGCGTCATGAATGAGAAAGACGCATGAATTATTCATTTTCATAATTAATTTCGCTTTGATATTTATTATTGACATTCCACCGCATCTATGTTTAATTAGCGACCATCTGCATTTCCCATTTTGTTGATCCCATGTAATGATGGATTAATGATTTTTTAAACAAGTTTTTTTCTCTTTTTTTTAATAAAAAAATGATGAAAAATTGGGAGTTGTGAATCAGCGGTGGAAAGTTCGGGAAATTCCATTGGGAAATTATTTTATTTTGACGATCGATGTTTGCTAGGTGTAACTATGTATCAATCTAAAGACGATGCGAATTTAGAAATAACATGAGGAAGATAAAATTATCTTGTCTGGATGATAATTATTTGCCACTTGTAATTGTAAATCAAGCCAAGAACGAGCTTATAAAAGATGGAGTTTAAGAAAATAATTGTATATTCAGATAAGAAAAACGAGATGGAATAATAAATATTTAAACAAAAAAATAGTTAATATATCGTCAGAATGAGATTTGTCGTTCTCCGAGATACGATTAACAATTCCTGAAATCTCGCAAAAAATTGCTTTCGTCTCTTATTACGTAAATACTTAAAATTCATAAATTACCAATACAACCGATTATTTTTATAGCGAGTTTCCTTCTATTCGACAGTAGATGATGTTATTTAATAACCACTGCAAAATGAAATTGTCGAGACATATCAGCTCATCGAGGCGATTCATCGAATAATTTCTCGAATTTTCTCTACATTCTCACACTAACCTAAAACCGTCAATTTCTTCCTTTTTCCTAACATAAAGCCGTAGTTTCGTTATATAAACCAATTAGTCCAATCGATTTCTCCTTTGTCAATCGGTTATCGTCGCAGGAATTAGAACGTCGAAACCGTGAGTTGCCGTGGAACCGTGTCGATCATCGATTTCTCGATGATTCTTATTAATTAACGAGTCGCCGGCTCGTAATCCTTCGATTGGAATTTAGGCACGCCTCAACATAAGCGTTCAAAGTAATTAACACCACAGTAGATGGATCTCGGAGAAACAAAAGAAAGATTTTAGTACGGATAGATAGGGGCAGATGGCGACGCGATTGCGCGTAGATTTCTCCGCGATCGGTCTCATCGATTCGTCGCATACTTCGCGGCTATCTTCCCTCGTTACGCGTGAGATTTTCGAGCCGCCGCGTGAATATTTCAGCGATAATACGCCATCTAAAATAGTCATAATTTATTCGACGAACCCACGCGACCGAGCGCCAGTAGTAATTGGTCTTTGCTCGATTAATGCAACGTACAGTATCGTATTGATTAATCACGCGAGATTATGCCAATTTTAACGATATACGAAGCGTGGAATGCGTGCCAGATGAGCACAGATCAAGCAAGACTTTGTTTTATTTCAATTACTAGATGGCTGAATAGTTCTATATTCTTATGAACTCGCGATTATTATGCTTATTGAATATTGATTATCTTCCATGGTTTTTCTGATAGTTAAGTCAATCTAAGTATATGCACACATTTGTTAAAAAATACTACAGAATAATTTGTGCTGCGATTTAGCTTATCACCGGGAGATTATATTTTATAGAGATTTTTTTAAGATATTGGCTCACGCTGGTATTATAATTTGATATAAAACTTTAAATATACAAGACTTTTCTTTAATACGGTAGATCTAAGGGATTTTTTGGAAACTTTAGGATTAGAATTTAATGTAAAATGTACACTTTTCCCAATAAGCTGGAACTAGAGGGATTTTTAGAAAAACTTGAGGGAAATTTGGGACTGGAATTTAATACAGTATGGAATACGAACCTATTTGATTTCATTTTGATGAGATTTTTTTAAGGTTAGGTCTATCTGGAGTTTTCAGGGCATACTAGAATTAAAATTTAATATGAAACGTAGACTTATTTTAATACATTGGAACTAAGGGCGTTTTAGAGAATTCTGGAATTGGAATTTAGTACAAAATGTAGATTTCCTAAAAAGAAGTTGAGTTTGACGGGAGAATTAGAAAATCTTAAGATTAGGATCTACAAGGAAATGTTGCATACTAATCTCTAGAACGCGTTAATGGGTAATCCTAAGTCAGAGAATCGATGGAGAGAATATCATTTGATGTCCGTCGGTGAAAACCAGTTTCGTTGTTCGGTTAAAAACAGGATTTCAGCGGGGAAAACTCTGTTTCCCGGCAACAGCATTATATTCGCAACTCTCCCCCCCCCCCTCTCCCCCCCCCCCCTCTCTTCCCTCCTCTACGCCTGCGTTTTCGTGGAAACAGGAATTCCATTAGAGCTTTCAAATCGGCTGACTCTTTCATCAGACAGGATCGATTCCACCGTCATCGTCTATTCGAATTAAAACGAGCCGCGCGTCGTTTCAGACTTCGCAGAACGTATCAATCTGCGCGCCGCCATTGCTGAA